>NC_016091.4:41350266-41350784 GCF_000004515.6 Glycine max
CACACAGACACACACACTCTCTCTCACTCTCTCTATATATATATATATATATATATATATATATATATATATATATATATATATATATATATATATATATATATATATATATATTATGTGAGAAATGATTAAATTACATCCGTGTAACTTTGACAATTATTATATCATTTTATAATTTTCAACTGAATATTTTTTTGAAATTCACCGTTGAATTTAAAGTTTCTTTTGCATAAGTCACATGCAAAATTTCATATGAATCTAAAATCATTTGTTACCTTATTCATATAAATTAAAATCAACGTAATATAAATATGTCAAAATATATTGAAATATAAATCATTTGATTACATTCTTGTTATTGTTCAATTTTGACAAAATCTAACATATATAATTTTAGTAATATGTAAATATATTCAACATATCAAAAATAAAAATAATATAATAATTATTAAAGTTATACCAGTATAATTTAACATATATATATGGTGAGTTGTAATGTTCAAGTTGCAACTAAAAAA